>NC_088182.1:15227599-15246361 GCF_028769735.1 Zonotrichia leucophrys gambelii
TAAACTGTCACAGTCCCATCTAGGGAACATTCCAGAAATTTATGATGATAATTTTGTTCTCTTAAAGTAGTAAACTCCACCAAATGCTGAAACATCTCCTGCAACTGAGACTCCAGACTCTTCCCCAAGGCCATGTAACTCTTAGTTACTTTACACTTGACTTAAATTACTCCAGTTAATATATCTTTGTCCTCTAACCTTTGCCAGAAAGGTCAAAATCATTTGCTAGCAAATGATAAACTCCTTCCCTACCCAAGGACTCTCAGGAGTATAATAATTTCTTCAACTTACAAATATATTTCTGACCAGTCTGGGCAAACCTTGTAAAGGATTTTTCCTTCTGTGCCCCATGTACTATCCATTTCTACAGGGGCTGCTCATGAGCTGAAGAGAGTAAGTCCTGCCACTATTTAAAAATAAATAAGTAAATAAATTCAGTGCAGTTAGATGCATTTCCATCTCCTTCCCTTTAGATGTGCCATGGGCCCTGTCAAATTACACCATGTGAAAGGCCAAGATAAGCAGGTTTCAGTCCTGCACCAGTGACAGGTTTTCCATGCATAAACCCCACTGCTTTGAAGTCCATTATCTTCTAGTTCTGGGTTAGAAACTTCTTTTCTCTTGGTGATGGGACTCCCTGCACTCCACATTAGCTGGGCTTTCTCTCTCAGCCACAGGAAGGCTCCTCAGTACCAAAGCCAACTTAGTTTTGGGTCATTTGTGAGGGTACAATGTGTTCCGAGTCAGATTCAGGATCACCAAAGTGTGTGGCTACACTTATGGCAATGTGAGCAGTGACAAGCAGAGCAGCAGTGCTGCAGTGAGCACCAGGTCAGAGGGGGAGAGCTGGGAGTCCTCCCCTGATGCTGGCCCTGTGGGTGATGCAGAATTTGTTCCCCGTGCGATCTCTCCTCTTGGAGCCCACAGAGGAGCCTGTCCATGATTTCAGAGGTTGGGGTTAAGGTCACCTCTGAGGGTCACACTGGCAGCTTCCAGGGCAGGTGCTCAGTGCAAGGACAAGGTTCAGCACCTGCCAGCAGTCAGAACTTGGCTGATGGGTGTTGGAAATGCTGCTGTGCCCTGAGGTGTGAGCAGTGCATGGCTCTGGGTCTGCTGGAGTCATACACTCTCATGTCTATTGAATGTGTAATGTATTCATACACTCAAATGTGAGACATATTTATTTAGTTTTATTCGTTTTTCAACTCTTGCTGCAGTAACTTTCTGAAGTCATACACATACTCCACACAAAGCAAGGAAGAAAATATCTCTAATTTGGCTTCCTATAGAAGCTACACCCTTTTGGCACAGCTTTCATTCACAACTGCAGTGATAAGCAAGCAATTCATCTTTCAGTGCAAATCAATAGGAGAATCTTGTTTCATCTCCATTTCCTTTCATTTTGTTTTCCTTTGCTCACTGCTCATCTCCTGCCTGTCCAATCCCTCTGAAGGGAAGCTCAGCCCTGCCAAGAGCAGCCTCTGGGTAATTGAGTCACTCACTCTTCCTCCTGCAAGCTCTGTCCAGCTCCAGAAAGGCTGGAGCACTCAACTGCTGCTCATGTGTGCTTAAATTTAGCTGAGTGTAGCTGTGTGTAGGAGCAGCTCTGTGAAAAGCTCTGACTGATTTCCTGAGCTGCTCTGGGCTGGCACATGGAGCTCATGCTCTGGTAGCCCTGCTCTACTCTCTGCTGTTTCCTCCATGGGATCTCTGCTCCTTTGCTGCATGTGCCTAATGAGCTGGGGAACAAATTCTGTCTGTGAGAGCTCTGCCTCCACTTGAGAGGCTCTGTGTATGTGTGAGGATGAATAAGGATTTTTTTTCTATGTTCTAATTTACGCACGGGAAACACAGAACACAGAGTAGCTTTCAGGGGGTTTGTGGTAGATACTGGTGCTTTGAACTCTTCTGGTCAAAAAGTGTCCTTTCCTAAATGTTTCAGTGTGATTTTGTTAGGGATTTTTCCTTGTCCTTTTTCTAAGTATGCTGTTTTCATCAAAAAATTGGAAATTTTTAATTTGGATATGCTGGCAGAGCAGAAGGGAGCATCTCTGAGACATCAGTGAGGAGTCTCTGCCTTCAGTCTCTTGCCTGAGCAAGTGTCCATGCCCAAGCTGTGCATGCTGAGGTAAAGTGTTACATGGAGCTTCCTAAATCCTCTGCAGTGGCCAACAGCTGGGAACTATTACTTGTTTTGCTACCTAAAATCTACAGCTTGGTCATGAAGGAGAATAGTGACATCAAGTACAGGACTGCAACGCCACTAGGATGGCAGCATCAGCCAGAAGAGTTGTGAACGAAATTTCAAATGATCTATTCAAGATGTTCTGCTTAAAAAATTTTTAGGGGTTTAAAATAGTCATGTCAGTCTTTTCCTAATGGAATCCAGTTGTGGAACCAGCTGTAAACAGGGTTTCCTTTGCATTTCCTTGTGTTAGTGTTCTCCTGTGCATCATTCAAATGAACTTTTGAACTGATGAGCAGAGCTGCTGCTTCTTCCCTTTGGTGGGCAGCCAAAAGAATGGATTTTCCTTTCAGTTTAAATTAACAGCTCTTCTAATGAAGTAACTGAGCTGCAGTTGAACCTGCCACTTGCCAGCCTCATGCTGCTGACAGTAGCATAGGTATAAATTTTATTACTGTGAGATTCCAGATGGAGAAACTGTCCAGTGCAGAGAGCATCTCTATATCAGTCACATCAGCACTGATAATTGTTTATTTATTAATTGTTTAGCTTTTCACTCAGTGCAGGCCACACTGTATCTGCTGAGACTTTTATCCACGGGTTTGGGGTGTGCTGTACTGAATACAAAGAGACACCAATGTGTAAAACATGGGTGTGATTTAGTAGTTTGTTGCAGTAAAAGGGAAAAAAAACCCAAATCTGGCAAAATTACTCATAGTCCAGCACAGAACAGGGTGTAAACTTGGCCTATCACTGCATAGAATTCATATATTCTGTATGTGCAGTTTTTGCTGGGAAAAATGGATGCATTGTTTGCTATTTTTAACTCATGGATGTGTGTCAAATTGTTAAGGAAACAATCAAACCCCATGCTGAACCAAAGAGCATAACCAAGAGGGGATAAACAACCCTCACTTTTGAAGCTGCATGTTGCTGGAACTTGCAAAAACCTGAAGATCTTGTGCTGTTCCACTAATTTCTGCTTCAGCTGGTCCAAACTCTGGGTGAGGTCCCCACAGGCACCTTTTGAGGGGCACCTGAGTTTTCTTCATGGACTGGCAAAGGCAGGAACATTTAAACCCTTGTGAAACAATGTCTGTGAGAAAGGGAGGTGACACTGAAGGTGATGCACAGCAAGGGGCTGGGGGGGTTTTAATTCATCTTTGGGCCTTGAGCACTGGCAATGCAGCTTTTATTCTGTGCTGCCCTTCAGAGCTTTCCCCCACAACTCTGAGCCTTAATAATAGTTTTAAAACCTTCTCCTGGTGATTCTTATATAAATGCAGGGCCTCTAGAAAAAAATCCAGGCATGAAACTTGAGATAAAGTGTTGGCAATGGGCACTGCTGCTCTTTGTGGGAATACCTGTCACCCGGTGTGGAGGTCTTGCATTGTCACTGTTCCCTGCTTGAGACCAATTACTGCTGGGCAGGGAAGAAAGAATATGCAAGAGATCTGTCTAATAACCACTTTTGAGATGCTTTGTAGTGACTTTTTGTAGCTAGCAGTCTGCTAAACTGTTTACCTCCTAGAGGGCATTGCTGCTAAAAGGCCCAATGTAGTTTTAGCTGTAGCTTTTTGCAAATTCCTCTCAAAAAGAGCCTTCTTTTGTCATTGTCATCCCTTTGTTACCTCCTTCTTGCTCATTTTTATGGACATAACCTGAATTTTTATTGGAGCAAGTGAGGTCAAATTCAACTTTTACCAACTCTGCTGTGATTTGGGAAGTGCTTTTGTGTTCAGGGAGCCATCGTTCTCCAGCCTCACAAGGAAAAGGCTATCTCATAAAATTAAAATCCATGCAGTCAATTACTGGGATTTTTTTTTGGTTAGTAATTAACTATTTTGACTGACATTCTGTCCAGGTTTTTGGGGAAGGATTTTGCTCTAAGGAAATCAGTCTACACATTTAATAGCTTGGCACTGAGAAAACCTTGAAATATTAAAAAGATTTTTTTAATATAGGCTGAAGCATGGCCCAAAGCATCAGAGGTTTTTAAAAAAAGTTTAATGTTTGGTTTTGTGGTCAGAAACGGAGAAGTACTTGGCCAATACAGATGGAGTTCTCCCAAAATCTGTTTACAATTAGGAATACCAGCTCTTTTGCAATCTGACCTTCAGTTCTTTGGTTTAGACTTAAATATCATTTTCCTTAGGCTGAAAGGGCCACTACAGAAATCTCTTTTGCTGTCAAACACATCCTTTGCTGGACTCATTTGCCAGCAGCAGTGACAGGAACTCTTGTTCACTCTCTGTCTCTGTGCAGTAAAAAATATCCTTGTAAAAAAATTGTATAAAACCTCAGATTTTTTTTTACCATGCCAAATCCCACATAGCTGAGGCCAGATTGGATTAAATTAAGTACCAGGTCCAGACTGCAAGACCTCTCAGAGGCTGTCCTGGCAGCCTGGCTCCAGTGCCCATCCCCACCTGGTTATGTGTAAGGGGAAGGCACCAGGAGTGGGTTACTGTGGTTGCACTGGAACTTCTGCTCTTTTCTGGCTATTGCCATTTCCTCTTCCTTAACCACCTGTAGCTTCAGGTCACACAAGAGTAGCACTGAGCACATCACATTTGGGAAATGCAAATAGGGGGTGATGCAATTCTCCCACACTCACACACACAAAATTCTAGCTGTCCAATATATAGCACCCTCTTCTTAAAAATTCCTAAATGTTTGTACCAGGGGAATTTGCCTCATTTTAAAAACTTTAACCAAGTGTTTTTTAAGTGCTAAGTGATTCCAGAACCATCACCCAAAAAACCCCCAAGCCATTAAGGGAAATTTTTTAGACATTAATCCTTATTTGTCAAATGCAACCTAAATTTTTGACAGTGGTGGCAGAGAGAAATGTTGAATAGTGCTGTTGTGAGGTCAGGTCATTGTTTAATGACGAATGTTTTGTAGCCAACTTCCAGTAAGGTGCTCTCCAGATCTGACAGTTACTTAAACCATTGCTTCTAATCACACTTACTGTGATTAGAAACCAGTCACATTCACTGACCAGCCATACCTGAAATAATCAATGCATGGAAACCTGAACTGGTTTTTGTTTCACTGTTTTCAAGAGGATGTGCAGGAGTTATCACTGAGATACAGCAAGTGCCCCTGAAGGAGCAGAGAGTGATCAGAACTCACCTAAAGTAGGTATTATAAGAGAAAGATCAATTTATTTATTTCCTTAAGAAAGATTTCTGAATGCTACAGAAAATTTAGAAAATGGAATATAAAGGAGTTAATAATCTGAAACTGACTCAGTGTTATCCTGAGAAAATGAAGCTCTTAAAGTTGTGTCAAGGTGGGCAATGGGAGTGGAATCAGCTGCTCCTCCTTTAAAATGTTTGGTTTTGTTGATGTTGGGTTTTCTTATTTTATTTTGGTATTTTAAAGACAGGATGTGATGGTGCTTTTGCAATGGTGTGTAATTGAACTCAGCAGCCAAAGTGAGACTGGTTTTCAGATGCCCATACCATTTGTCTTGTATAAAGAGTGAGGACAGCTTTAAACATTCAGTGAAAGGCTGGGCTGGGATTCCTGGAGTGTAGGAAGAAAGACCCTTTCAAAAGCTTTGTTTAGGTACAAGGCTCAAGGAAGGAGCATCAGTCTCTAACACAAAACTCATCATCCAAAGGCTGGCTGTGATGCTTTAACGTATCAGACCAACTTCACACTGCAGAGGACAGTCAGCCCTGGCAATCCAAGCATCAGTGCTTTAAACATTCCCAATTTTCTGCAAAGAATTGAGACCTCAAGTCAAACAAATACACTGTGTTCAGTCTATGAATGCTGATTTTCTTTTAACTTGCAATTATCTGCAGGTGGCTTTCAGTGCCTCCTGGTTTGCCAGCCTGAATCCCAGCAAAAACCCAACTTGGGCAGACAGCTGAGTGCAGGTTTCTGATGGCTGCTCAGGCCATGGTGATGGCATGTGGTCACTGAAGATTTTGCCTTTATATTTATAAAAAAGCATAAAATACAGATATATATAGATATGTATATAATATAAATATACACAAGGTATTTGTTTGCAATATAGAGCATACATATAGCAGACAGCACATTGTCATTCTGCAAGGGGAAATGATTTCCTTAAACAATGAAGAAATATTTTAGGTTATTTTTAAACAAAAGAAAGTTTTCCTGAGCAATTCCAGCATGCCAAACCCGCAGCAAGAGTACACTTAGTGCTGAGGAAAGTGTGTGGTGAAAAGACTGAATGGCTGAGTGTCAGCATGAAAGGAAAACAGTGGCTGACAGTGAGTGAGTGGGAGATTGGGCTGTCACATCAAGGGGGAAATCAGTGCATGGAAACAAAAATGAAGTAACATTTTACCAGCTGGTTGGATAACTTATAATGATGTTCAGCTTTTGGACACAATGCCTTAAGCAGACTGCTGATGTGAGAGGAGCCCCAGCAAAGATCTGCCAAGTCATATGTATTTTTAGGTGTTCACACAGATTTCAGTGGGTGCAGGGAGAAAGGAGAGGTGGAAAAAAGGAAATGCAGTAAAAGGTGCTAGTGCTCTGACACCATGATCTCTGGGAAATTATGCCCCTTGGAGAGGAGCAGGACCAAGGAAATATGACAGGACAACCACAATTGCATTTGTACTCAGTCACTACTCTTGTAAAAAATGATTGCTGGCAAAAAGTGAGCAGCTTAAAGCAAAATCTGAATTCTAGAGATTTTCTTCCTCTTGTTATTTTGCTTCCCAAGGACCCAATTATCTGGCTCATGGAAAGAGATGCTTATACATTCACCAGATCAGGTGTGTTTGTGCAGAAGCTGAGCCCCCTTCTCCTGCAGTGATTTCACCTGCTGGAAGGGAGAGTGCTTTGTGACCTCTCCGAAGGAGAGCTCTGCCAGCCTGGTGCTCTTATTCTCTTTGTTTAACAGCTACATGTGTACCTGCAGGAGGCTCAGCTCATGCCTTGTTAGCAGAACACTGGAGAGGTTCCTCTCTGTGCCCCAGCATTGCTCCGGTCTGGTCGCTCCTTTGAGTTGTGCAGGAGGGCAGGGGCAGCCTGGGCAGCAGCTTTCCTTACAGCAGCTCAGCTGTATAAAAGAATTTCATGCCTTAGGCTGAGCTCTAAAATAGATGTAGGTCTGCTGTGAAACAGAGGTCTGGATTTAGGTTTGGATTAATTTCCCAAATTTCTGGAGAATTCACGCTATTATGGCTGGTCTTTACTCTTGCAGGCTTTGGAGGGAGTGAAAGCCCTGCAGCTCAGTGGTGCAGTTTTTGCTGCTTGGGCACCTCCCTGTGCCTTCAGACTGGGCAGGAGCTGGCAGCCCATTTCCTCCATCCATCCATCCATCCATCCATCCATGGAACACGGGTTCACCTTTGGGAAGGTTCACTGCAAACTTTGTAAATCCTTAAAACAAACTGGTCCCATTAAAACTCCCAATTTAAAATGCCTGTGTGCTCCATGTGGGCTTGCTTGCCCTCATCCTCACCATGTTTGTGGAGTTTTTGTATGGTTTTTTGGTTTTTTTTTTTCCTTGTGTGTTTTTTCCACATTTTTGAAACTGTCATTGTGTCCAGAAGTCTTATCTCCAAAGTGAGTTCAGGGTTTGTGGGCTAACAGGTTACTTTAGTCAATGATGCCTATATAACTGTGGTGTTAATGAAAAACATTTTGAAATTATGGTGAATTTATTCGAGCAATAATGTTACCCACCTGAGATATTTGTGCTTGAAAGGCATCACTACAGACAGAAAGAAAAGTGTGAACTGGCTGCTTAGGCTGATGTTTTCATTCTTTTGTCCTTGGATGTTAGAAGTAAACGCATGTGAGCATTGAGCTGTATAAAATTGAGCACTATTTTATCATTTGAATCCGTACTTCACTTCCAATTAGCTTTCTCTCTGTGTTTATTTTGACTGACCTCTTCTTATTTGCATTAAAAGCTCATGAGTAATTTCCATTTCTGAGGACCTTTGCTGGTGTGCCTCTTGCTGTGGCCTTGCCAGGGTGATGCACTCACCAGGCTCCAGGCAGGAGCAGAGCCTGGCCAGGAGCTGCTGAGGAAATAACGGGGCTGCTCAGCAGAAAACACTCTGACTGAAGTGCAAGTTGTATTTGGTATTAAAGATCACCAACCTGATGGTACATGAAATAGGGGAGGGGTAAGAAGTGCTCTTTCTTCTAATCTTTCCCTTTGAAGTATTTGCGTGCCTAAAAATGATCGTTTTGGAAAAAAAGCGTGTTTGAAAGCCAAAATGTACTAATGTGGTACTTTTCAAACCAAATTACTTGGTGTGCTTTTTGCAAAACATTGATGAAGTGTCTCTGACATAAGAGAGAATGCAATGGTTTTGAAAGACTCTGTTTCCTTTTTATCCTACAGGAATATTCTGGACGGATTCCCTGCTGCTGGCTCCTCATGTGCTGGCAGTCCTGGCTGAAGGAACCTTTATTCCCGTGGTGCTGGAGCCTTTGGTCAGTGCAGGTGGGGAATGATTGCCCAAACTGGCTCCTCCAGCTCCTGGGCATCCTCCTGCCCGTGCCCTGAGCTCACAGACGTGGCCAGGCCAGTGCTCCCCTGCCCTCCCTGGTGCCAGGAGCTGCTCCCTGCAGCTTCTCCTTTGTGTTATTCCCAGGCCCACAGAACAGACCTTGGTGTCACATTTAGAACGTTTGGATCCTTTCCACATAAACACTTCAAGAACCTGTGAAATAAAATTGCCTTGCATGTGTTCTGAACAAACCAAAAAAGGGATATGCTGTGAGACAGAATATCCATCCTGAACTAGGTAAAGTGTCTAGGAGAGGTAAAGGGTCTGTGGAGCTAAAGCTGAAGGAGAGGCCGCGTTCCAGAGACAGCGAGGAGACAGAGAAAGAAAAACAGAAAAACCACGAGGTCAATCTGCCCCCGACCTAGGAATTCCTCCGATAAAGAAGAATTAGTGCTAAGTGTCATGCAAGATGAATATGTATGAACTTATTGTGAAACTGTATGCATATGCATTTGGAAGGGGGATAAAAGGAGGTCTGAAATCTTCAGGGGTACGCATGCCCTTTTGGGGAGTCTTGCGTCCGGCGCGCGTCGTAATAAAGCATACCGGGCTTTACAACTTTTACAAGTTGTGAGGTTTCTTCTTTTCTCCGCAAAACATTTTGGCGAGCCAAGGCAGGAGTTCTCTGTCCCTGCGGGGGCAGGGGGGATAGACGGACCTCCAAGGCGCGCCCCAGGATTTTTTCCTGGTGGGGCTCCGCTTGTCTCAACTTGCCACCTGCGAGGACAGACAACGACCCGCTGGCCTGCGGAAGAGAATACGGTATGTATGGGGCCCCAGGGGGGAAGAACAAGGAAAGAACAAGGGAATTAACGACCCAGAGACGTCTGGGATCAGCCGATAGAGCGGCTGTATTAGAGACGGGGTTCGTTCCATCGTCCTGATAGAGCAGGACTGCCAGCGGCTCCGGGGTAAGCTAGCTGCAGCTGATAGAGCGGCTGTATTAGAGACGGGGTTCGTCGCCTCGTCGTCCTGATAGAGCAGGACTGCCAGCGGCTCCGGGAGTAAGCCGGGTGAACCCGTGTATGCGTGTATTAGAATTCAGATTCTGATAGGGCAGAGCTGAATTCGCGTATGTTTCTTCTGTTTGTGCGTGTGTGAGTGGTGTCCGGACACTGTGTTGCTGTATGGTTAATGTGTGTGGCCAGTGCACTGTGTTTGTGATCGTGCAGGTGATATGTGTACGGTGTATAAAAGAGAGTAAATCTACAGTGCCCTACAGTGCGGGGATGGTCAGTACTCCCCGTGTTTGAAGCAGCCGAGTGAGGCCAGAGGCGCCGGCTGCAGCAGGCTGCGGGGGCAGGGAGAGAAGTGCCCGCGGAGAAGTGAGTGGAGGAATGTCAGTGATGGTATTTATCGTGTTTGAATGTAGTGATTTGTGTAGATTTGGTACATTTTAACCGTGAGTATGAGCTCAGAGAGTTCCTTTGCCTTGGATGTTTGGACTTGATCTCTAGACTGTGTGCTGTTATTTTGATTGTGTCCAGGAAAATTGATTTGAGTAAATGCCGAATTATGGTGTGCTGTGTTGTGTTGAGAAAAGTGAGCACTTTGAGAAATAAGCCCTTTCCCAGTGATTTTGTGTGGTGATTTTTTTCCGCTGCATTGTGGTAATTTGATTCTCAGATTGTATAGTGGTGTTTGTGGAGATTTTAAGATTTTGTTGCAACAAGAGTAGCATTTTACATAGGAGAACTATAGTACGGTGATTTATGTTTAACTTCGATAAAGCGAGTTAAAGGAATTCCAAGAATTCTCCCCCTCATAGTAATTCAAGCCATGGCTCTAGTGAATTTGAGATAAGGGGGAGGGGGGGGAGTGAGTGCGTGTGTCTGTGTCTGCAGGTATATCAGAGTTTTGGCTGTGACTAGCACAGCCCTTTTGCAAAGCAGCAAAACAAGTGTAAGTAGACACAGTGCCTTAATTAGATTGTGCAAGAAGAGAACTAGAAAAGACTGATATTTTGTAAAACAGAGTTTATATAGAAGAGGTGAATGAGATGAATTAGTTAATGAGACTTATGAGATTTATGAGACTTCAGTTGGTACTGCAGTAAGTCTTTACTGGAAACAATCTGCTGTAGGGATTTAAAGTTCTCTGTAACAAACAGAATAGCCTCCCTTTGTGAGCAATTTCGGGGAGCCTTTGGTACATCAAGAGGCTAGCAGGCTGTGTGAGGTGACAGTGGCTGCGCCCTGGGCACAGGGACAGCTCTGGCTGCCCTGTCTCCCCAGGGAACACGGGAATGGCCTGTGGGCAAAAGCTGGATGTGCAGGTATTATTGCAGTGCGGTGTTTATGAGAAACACTGGTATTGCTGTTTTGCTGTTCCAATAAGTGTCAGGGTACACGCCCCGAGTGTAAATTAAAAGTTTCTGGTCAAGCGGATTCAGAACCTAAGGTCTTAGAGCTTGTGTGTAGGAATCACATCTGATACCTGCCACCTGGAGCTGTGTGTATAGGAGGAAAACTGAGAAACTACTGTGAAAGTCTGTAAAAAAGTTTGAATAGAAGCAGGATAAGGCAAGGAGAAATAAATAATAAGAACTGACCAGAGCAAACAGGTTCCTAAATTAGCCCCTTTTGGGAGGGGCTCATTGGGAAGAGGTTGCCAGTAAGAGCAGCTCAGAAATAAAAAGATTTATAGTGCTTCATTGCTGTTAGTACTGTTTTATAACAGGAAGATAAATGGGACAGTTTTTGTATGCTGAAATGTCTTTTGTTTTAAGAAATCACCCAGAATGACAAAGAGACTGTGAGATCAGACTGCTCTCTGGTCTTGGCCCCTGAAAAGGAAAACAAGGCAAAGAGAAAGCAAATCAAACATGTTGTTCAGCATGCAGCATAAGATAGCAACGTATGAAATCAGGCAAAGATTATCACGCTGAAATGCGAAGCAATCACAGTTCGCAAAATGAGTACATATGATTTGTAAAGGCTTCCTCCCAAGGTAAGGGAGGAGGGGTAAAAGTAACCTTCCCAAAAGGGAAGAATTTTTGTCAGCACAAGGGTCATGTGTTCAGTTTTAAATAAAGCTTTAGTACCTGTGGAGAATGTTTATGTTGTAGTGTGGGAATGAACAACTGGCCAGTCTGAAAAGGCATACTTTTGCAAACCTTTAAAGTAACATGTGTACTATGTGTACCTAAAAGCTTTTGTACAATTCGCTCCATTTGCTAAACATTCTCAAATGAGAAAAGTTACTCTGGAGGCAAATAATATAAAGATGTTAGGCTTAATATTAACAGACACTGAAATTAAGAAAGACATTAGTAAGGAGATATTAGAATAAGTAAATAAGTGTTTTCAAGGGTATGGGCCTCTGCTGCACCAGGGAGAGTGAAAGATGCTCCCCCATGGGATGCTCCCCCATCAAGCTTAATGAAAGAACACAACCAGTGAGAACTGAGTAGTACCCTCAAAAGGAAGGTAAGGAAGGAATCAGTCCAATAACTGGTAGTACTGGATTAAGGGCTGTCAATAAGATAACACAGAATTTGTACCCTGTGGTAGCAAATCCATAGACCTTACTAACTTGTTTAACACCTGAGCTAACCTGGTTCACTGTTTTAGGTCTAAGAGATGCCTTCTTTTGCCTCCCTATCCATGAAGCCAGCCAGAACATTTTTGCATTCAAACACAAGCTCACACAGTCCATGTGCCTGAAGGCTTCAAAATTCTCCACTCCGATTGGAGAACAGCTTGCAAGGACCCAGAGTCCCAGGAAGCTCCACAAGAGGAAAGGAGGCTGTTGCAGTACATAGATGGTCTTCTAGTAGCCACTCGGACGAGGGAAGCAAGAGAAGCCTGGACGGTAAGCCTTTTGAATTTCCTAGGACTCCAAGGACGCAGAGTCTCAAAGAAAAAGGCACAGGTAGTGAAACAGAAGGTAATCTACCTGGAGTAAGAAGTGAGTGCTGAGCAGCAGACTTTAAGGCAGGGAAGCCCTATGCCAAACCCTGAACCCCAGACAACGAAAGAACTCCAAACCTTCTTAGGCATGGCAGTGTAGTGCCAGCTGTGGGTTCATAATTGTGGACTGTTCTCCAGACCCCTCTATGCTCTTATTGCCAATGGGAACTGAGATCTCCAGTGGACAAGAGACACCACACGGGCCTTTCGCCAGCTAGAGAGTCCCCTCATGTCGGCTCCAGCTTTGAAACTTCCAGATGTAAGTAAAGCATTCTTTCTATTTTTCCATGCAAGGAATTGCTCTGGGAATATTGGCTCAGGACTTGGGTCCATACCGGAGGGCAGTTGCTTACCTCTCTAAGCAACTAGATGCAACAGCCAAAGGATAGCCAGGTTGCCTCAGAGCTGTAGCAGCAGTTGTGCTGAACATTCAAGAGGCACACAAGTTTATCCTGGGACAAAAATGACTGTGCTAGTGTCCCACACAGTGTCTGCAGTACTGGAAGTAAAGGGTGGCCACTGGCTTTTCACCAGAGAGGTTTCTGAAATACCAGGCCATCATGGTAGAGCAAGATGATGGAGAGATAGTGGTGACTAATATTGTCAACCCAGCTTCTTTTCTCAGTGGAATCAAGGAGAAGCAGTACACCATGATTGCCTAGAGACCACTGAAGCTACCTACTCCAGCCGCCCAGACTTAAAGGACACTCCTCCGGACGATGCAGAGACCTGGTTCACTGACAAGAAAGCGACATTGCAAAGTTCACAGTGACTACCTGCAGAGAGGTAATAGAGTGTGGACCCTTACCAACAGGTACCTCTGCACAGGATGCTGAGATAAATGCATGGACCCATGCCTTAGAAACAGCAAAAGGCATTCAGAGTTGTGCATGCACAGGGAGCCATCTGGAAGGAGAGGGGACTGCTGACCTCACAGGAAAAGAAGAGACAATCCAGCTGCTGGAAGCAGTTCGGCTACCTGAAAAAGCATATTAAGGCACACCAGACAGTGAGCTTAAAATTGGAGGAAAGAAATGAGCTGGCGGATGGAGAGGCAAAGAAGCAGCAAAGGGTGAGGTACAGATTTTCCTCGAAGGTAAGCCATAATACAATAATACTAATCAAAAGAGACGTACAACTGCAAGGGGTGGGCTACCATTGAAAGAGAGCTAGTAATCCCCTCCCATTTTCGTGGTTACTAGTGAAGGAAGGGCACTAGAAAACACACTAGGGCCTAATTACTTAAAGCCTTTTATAGAGTGTGGCTCCTTTCTCAAAATGACCGAGGCTGCGAGTGATACAGAGTGCACTGGAATGAAGTGTTGACTTTGAAGTAGTAATTCCCACAGGCTTTCTAGAACACACATCTGATTGAAAGGACTGTTGTATCATTGTCAGGAATCTATATGCCACTATCACTCAGGTGAGCTGATAATGTGATCCTTGCCTCCAGACTAACCTCAAAATACCCCGGGCCAAAACTTGGTCAGACTGGGAGAGGCCATGGGCCTGTATAGCAGTGGCAAATCAACTTTTCAGAACTCCCAAGGAAAGGGGGGTATCAGTATTTACTGGTATTAATAGATACATTTTCAGGGTGGCCAGAAACATTCCCCACCAGAACTGTCAAAGCTCAAGAGGTGACCAGATCATTTTTACAAGAGATAATACCACGCTTCAGAGTTCCAGCCACAATATCCTCAGATAAAGAATCACCTTTCATTTCCAAAATAGTGCAACAGATTAGTAGCCATCTGGGCATAGATTAAGAACTTCACACCCCATACTGCCCCCAATCAAGCGGCCAGGGGGAGAGAATGAATCATTTGATTAAGCAGCAAATCGTAAGACTGGGGCAAGAAGCTCTTCCACTAGCACTATTGCAAATTCAAACTAAACCTTTTGAGCTAAAGGAATGCTGAATCCTTTTGGAATGCCTTATAGAAGACAATAGAATACAAGGGGAATGTCCAGAATGTCCACTTACATGGTGGCATTAAGCAAACAGCTCAGAGTAATTGAGAAACTTGTGGCTGGAACTCGGAGCAGGGAGTTGGATAGCCTGGGGTTGATGTATATGTTAAGTCTCTTACAGAGAAGACTTCGGAACCACAGTGGGAGAGACCACTGCAAGTACCTCTCACCACCTTCACTGCAATCAAAATCAAGGAGCAGAATGCTGGATCCATCACTCTCGGGTGAAGAAGGCCCAGAAGCCCCTTCAGGAGTGACACCAGGAGACAATGAACTGAGACTAAAACTTATTCGGGCAAAATGAGTATATTGCGGTCGGGAGTAGCTCATACTTTAGTGTACAGAATTGTTTTGTATGGAATTATAACTGAAGTTTTAGAACTAGAGAGTACCTCTACCCAAAGCAATGCTGAATGGCCTTGGTCCCTGGCATTTAATCAGTATACTGGATCCATAGGAAAACCTTTTGAGATAAAGAAGGTTTATATTAAACATATCTACTGTAGTAATCCACGAGAATCAAGTATGTGAGCAGTAAAAATAGCAAGAACAGGAGCTGTAAACACTTCAAGGAATCTGAAGAGAAGAAATCAAAGTAAAGTGCTTAGTCATCAATAGGATGGCTTATGAGAGACCAGATGTAATTAGTGTCTGAACCTCCCTGGTGTATATGAGCACCAGGAAGTCTGTGATGACCTAAGTGAATCAGACTGTTGGTGTAATTTCACCCTGACACAGCCTGTAGAAGTGACCTGCCTTTGAGCTCAAGTTACTGTCAGATTTTCATTTGAATTCAAAGTGGACACTGCACTTTTTACCACAGCGGGGCCTTATAAGGTGATTTTCCTTATTTATAGCTATCCCTTTTCCTACTGAGATTTGGATCAGTGATTGTCCCAGTCTGAGGTGGTTGGATTCTGCTTAAAAGAGGTAGAGAGAGAGAGACCCCCTCAGAGCTCAGCAGCAGGCTGTAGGATTTTGAGCATCACTTTTGTGCTGAGTGTTTCAAATAGCAGAAACCTGATCCCAGTTTCTTCTGAGGCACTGCAATGAATTTAGGCTTTTCTCTCAAGATTTCCCCTCCATTATCTTCTGCCCTGAACACAGTCCACAGCTTGATCTTAGCTAAGGGCAAGGTGGGTGACCAGGAGAGACATTCCTGCTTGCCACACATCTGGGAAATCAGGTGCTTTGGAGGGAGAGAGAGAAGTTAAGATTCCCTGAAGTCTCTACATTTCAGAACAAACATCTGTCTCAAGTATGACCTAAACCTCTGTCAGATACACTTGTGAAGTGTGTCTGAATTTGTAGTAGGAGCCCAACACATCCCTCTGGCAGGGAGGGATGATCATGGACAGAAAGCAGTTCCTGTTCCCCATAACAAACATCTAACTGGCATATTAGGGACAAGATTAGGAGTTTTAAATAGAATTGATTCAGAAATACTGATGAATAAACTGGCTGCTGCAGCAGGTAGCCTAACAAAATTGAAGCAGCCTTTATAGTAATCTCTACTGGCATTAGGAACTAGCCAGTGACAGATTTCAAAAGTACTGCCAAAGTAAAGAAGTATGAACAGGCCGGGGACCAAGACCACAAATTGATAGTAGGAGCACTTAGTATAGTTCAAGATAATGTGTCTTTAGCTTTCAGTTGTATACAAGCACAGTTATGGATACGAGCAACAGCAGCTCTGATCATATAGGAAAGGGGTGAAGGTAATTTTCCAGCTGAAATTCAGAAAATTGAATGGGATAATGCAATTGATTTTGAAAGGAAGTTTTAATCCTGGTGGATTATGGTGAATTTCACCTATGATCCTATTTCTAATGTGGCCACTGCCTTTGTGCTTACCATATGTAATGCCACTGTTTATGTTATCCATCCCATCATTGCCCTAAGATTAAACCATGAAGAAACAACACTCTATCCTTCAGAACATAGAGTGTGGGCACAAAAAGATGAATGAAAAGTGGCAGGTAGTAAACTTAGAATCCTGCATTACTAGAGAACAAATGGGATTCATTTGTGAAAGCAATACTGCTAATGCCCAGGATGTGTTTGGACACTGAACAGAGTATTTGTCACTTTGAAATTCATCCAGTCACTGACCAGAAAACTGTGCTCGTATATACTGGAAAAGGGTGTATGTTTGAGAACTGCTTGTACTGCTGTACAAATTAATAGCAATGATGTTATTCTGTCTAGTAGAAACCATTCTAATCTCTGTATTTGTATTTGTAATTTTGTTAAGATTATTGGGTGTGATTTTTTGTATTTGGTACCAGTAACATCCCACCAGCTGATTACAGCCAATTACACAATGTATCACAGACTACCACCTACCCCTATCGGGGTGAACCTTACATTGGTAAAACAATTAATTAAGCACCAAGACCTATTAGAAGTCTTGAAAGAAATCCGAGAAAGTGGAAAGAAAACCTTAATTACTGTCCAACATGGTACAAAAGAAATAACCAGAGTTCTACAAAGAATAAAATACGGATAATCACTGGTGAGATGTGATCTTTGGGTGATCACCAACTGCAAATGGAATCTTTGATAAGTTGTGCCACCCTATTCTAGTTTTACTAATACTAGTTGGGATAAGCTTAGGATTATCTATTACGTTGTTAATTTGGAACTGGAGAATGCTACAACGAATAGCTGTACTAACCTCTTTGTCAAATGTACATGGTAAAGCGCTAAAAGACACTTATGGTCGTGGAAATTTTCCTTAAGTAAAAGAATTTACTTATTTCCTAGGAAAGGGGGGAATGAGACAGAATATCCATCCTGAACTAGGTAAAGTGTCTAGGAGAGGTAAAGGGTCTGTGGAGCTAAAGCTGAAGGAGAGGCCGCGTTCCAGAGACAGCGAGGAGACAGAGAAAGAAAAACAGAAAAACCACGAGGTCAATCTGCCCCCGACCTAGGAATTCCTCCGATAAAGAAGAATTAGTGCTAAGTGTCATGCAAGATGAATATGTATGAACTTATTGTGAAACTGTATGCATATGCATTTGGAAGGGGGATAAAAGGAGGTCTGAAATCTTCAGGGGTACGCATGCCCTTTTGGGGAGTCTTGCGTCCGGCGCGCGTCGTAATAAAGCATACCGGGCTTTACAACTTTTACAAGTTGTGAGGTTTCTTCTTTTCTCCGCAAAACAGCTGAACAAAAAATTGGGGAGCTGGCCAGTGGCATGGCTGGGCATCAGCCAGGGGGTGGGATTGCGTTGGGCACCACTTGTTTGGTGCATTCTTTTATCATTATTATTGGTTTTCCTTCCTTTTCTGACCTATTAAACTAGAAAACCATTTCACCTTTTTCCCAATTTTGTGTTTGGCTGCTGCCAGGTTAAACCACAACACTAATTGGTGCTGTTGCTGAAAAGGCTCCTTCTTAACAACCCTGAAAGTGGTGTGGGACAAAATGCAGACCAGAAAGTTTCTTCTGGAGAAAAGATCAAAAAGTCAAACTTTTTTAATGAAACTCATTATTTTTTCTTCTGTTTTTTCCATTTTTTATATGATTTCACAGCCTGCTAATACAGCAAAGTTGGCTGCTACATGTCAAATCACGCCAGCACTTCCAATCAGCTCCCATGCTGTAATCCCAGTAGTGTATTTCATTTTTATTTACTTTAAACCTTGTAGGCAGATGAACATTACTTTTTATTTTCAGCTCAGAAGAACTGGTGTACATTACCAAGAAATATTTTTATGCTGTGATTAATGCTGTTACTAGAAAGCAATGCTATTCCTGCCATGTCATACAGTCAGGTCAAACAAGAAACATAAACAATTAAATTTAAAAAAACTGTTTCAAATTACCTCAATCTTAATGTGGGAGGATTGTTTTTTGCCATTTTTATTTCAATGTCTTTTCTTTTACAAAGAATTTTGAAAATTGACTGGGTTTTAATTCCAACCAGAAAGACCCACTTTGGACTGAAATCAAATCTGGATAAACATCTCAGGAAAAGCTGAAACCTAAGCTCTGTGAGCCATCATAAAACTTTTTGCTGCAGCTTCTAATCAGGTGAGACTCTAACTAAAATTGATAAAAATCTTGCCTGTGGAGTTTTGGCCTTGAAAGTGAGCTGTAAACTAAAAAAATTAAGAAAAAAATATCAGGGAATCAATGCCAGAAAAACCCCAAGAAAATATT